>NC_133325.1:41835059-41845059 GCF_042186555.1 Aquarana catesbeiana
TGATTGGTTTGCACAAAAGTTATTGCGTCTACAAACTATGGGATATTTATTTATGGCATTTTCATTTATTTTTATTTTTATGTTTTACTAGTAATGGCGGCGATCAGCGATTTTTAGCGGGACTGCGTCATTGTGGAGGAAAAATCTAACACTGACACTTTTTTGGGAACCAGTGACATTGTTAGGGCCCTTTTACACTGGGGCGGTTTGCAGGCGCTATTGCGCTAATAATAGCGCCTGCAAAGCGATCCGAAAGTGCCGCTGCTTTGATTCCAGTGTGAAAGCCCCAAGGGCTTTCACACTGGAGCAGTGCGCTAGCAGGACGGGAAAAAAAGTCCTGCTAGCAGCATCTTCGGAGCGGTGAAGAAGCGGAGTGTATACCGCTCCTTCTCCGCTCCTGCCTATTGAAATCAATGGGACAGCGCGGCTATACCGCCGGCAAAGCGCCTCTGCAGAGGCGCTTTGCGGTGGTTTTTAACCCTTTCTCGGCCGCTAGCAGGGGGGTTAAAACCCCCCTGCTAGCGGCCGCATACCAGTGTGAAAGGAGCTTTACAGTGATCTGTGCTAAAAATATGAACTGTCACTGTACTGGCAGAGAAAGGGTTAACATCAGGGGGCGATCAAAGGGGTAAGTGTGTCCCTAGGGCGTGCTTGCTAACTGTGTGGGGGATGGTCTGACTGGATAAAGACAGAGATCGGTGTTCCTGCATAGCAGGAACACAAGATCTATCTTCTGTCCTGTAAGAACGGCGATCGGCGATCAGCCTTGTTTACAATCGCCGTTCTGCCTCTCTGCCGGACCTGCTGATTGACTCCCCCTCTGTCCAATCAGCGTGTGCGCCCCAAGTGTCTATTGCACGAAATGGCGTACAGGTACGTTATTTCGTGCAATAGAGCCAACCTTCCGCAGTACATCTGTAGTAGGAGGTCGGGAAGTGGTTAAATTACAGCATGGCTTGTGTAGCAATTGTATATGCTATATTATTTTTTTTTTCAGTTATTGCATATTTATTTCTATAAAAGTGAAGATATCCTAAACTTGGGAAATTAGCTTTTTTTTTTTTTAACAAAGCAGCTAATGTTTGCCTGGGAAACATTTGAAAATAATTCTAAAGCCCCACCTGCTGGCTGGAAATGTTATTTAAAATAAATAATTTCATTTTTATTTAGGGTGCATTAACATCTGAAGAGTATCATTTTCGGGCATTTTTCTGGCGTTTTTTTCTGGCGTTTTTGTACAGGTCAAAAGGTCACCAATGTAAAAAGCAGAAAAAACGCCTGTAACCTGCCTAAAAAGAAGCTCATGTACTTTTTTGAGCTTCAGGCAACAGAATCGCTCCCATGTGAACAGGGGCCATTTAAATTAATGGGAATTTTCTTGTTGGGCGTTTTGGAACTTTTAAGAGGAGCGCTTTCCGTTCTTTTAACCACTTCAGCCCCGGAAGAATTTACCCCCTTCCTGACCAGAGCACTTTTTTGGCTACCAAAGAAAATCGATGTCTTTTTTTCCCCACAAATAGAGCTTTCTTTTGGTGGTATTTGATCACCTCTGTGGTTTTTATTTTTTGTGTTATAAACAAAAAAATAATGACAATTTTGAAAAAAAACGCATTATATTTTCCTTTTTCCTATAATAAATATCCCCAAAAAATATTTTAAAAAACATTTTTTTTCCTCAGTTTAGGCCAATACGTATTCTTCTACATATTTTTGGTAAAAAAAAAAAAATCGCAATAAGCGTTTATTGATTGGTTTGCGCAAAAGTTATAGCGTCTACAAAATAGGGGATAGTTTTATGGCATTTTTATTGATAATTTTTTTTTTTTTTACTAGTAATGGCGGCGATCTGCGATTTTTTTATCGTGACTGCGACATTATGGCGGACACATCGGACAATTTTGACACATTTTTGGGACCATTGGCATGAATACAGTGATCAATGCTAAACAATTGCATTGATTACTGTAAAAATGTCACTGGCAGTGAAGGGGTTAACCACTAGGTGGCGCTGTAGGGGTTAAGTGTGTCCTAGGGGAGTTTACATTCGCATCTCTCCGTTCTTCCTCATCGTGAGACGATCGCAGGTATCCCCGCGGACATCCCCGCGGACATCGGGTCCACAGGACCCGCGTTCGCGGTCATGGAGCTCCCAGTGGGCACCCGCGAGCCGCCTCCTAAAGGGCAACGTACAGGTACGTTAATCTGCCTGTATGTGCCCTTCTGCCGCAGTATATCTGCGTGAGGCGGTCGGGAAGCGGTTAAAAAATGCTCAGGTGTGAATGGTAGACATGTGCACAACAAAAAAATTAGTTTTGTTTTGTTTCTTTACGTTTCCGTTGATTCGTAACGGTTAGTAATTTTGTAAGACGTGAGTTTTCATATTCCGACTATTTTGTATTTTCGTAACAGTTATATTTTCTTTGATACGAAATGATTCGGAATTCCGTCTAATTTTCTTTGATTCGAAATTCGTAATTTTGTTAGATAATAATTTTCGTTTATTCGGTACACTACTCGTAATTTAATAATTTAATTGTTACTTTTGTGAGATTTGCCTTTTTCATTGATTCGTACTTTCATAGGAAATAAAGAATAATAATCCTATGCTTGCTTTTCTAATAAGTCCTCCTGTACTTACTCCAGTCCACTCCCTAAGTCACCAGACCCGACTCCGCCTCCTCCTCAACTGAATCTAAAAAGATTCAGGAATGCCGTGTGACTCCGACACAAAAGGGATAAGCTAATTGGCTAAAGATATTAACCACTTAAGGACCGAGCCTCTTTCTGAGATTTGTTGTTTTTAAAAAAAAGTTAAAAACTGTTTTTTTTTGCTAGAAAATTACTTAGAAACCCCAAACATTATACATTTTTTTTCTAACACGCTAGAGAATAAAATGGCGGTTGTTGCAATACTTTCTGTTACACCATATTTGCGCAGCGGTCTTACAAGCGCACTTTTTTTGGAAAAAATACACTTTTTTTGAATTAAAAAATAAGACAACAGTAAAGTTAGTCCAATTTTTTTTTTTATATTGTGAAAGATAATGTTACGCCGAGTAAATTGATACCCAACATGTCACGCTTCAAAATTGCGCCCGCTCGTGGAATGGCGACAAACTTTTACCCTTAAAAATCTCCATAGACGACGTTTAAAAAACTCTACTGGTTGCATGTTTTGAGTTACAGAGGAGGTCTAGTGCTAGAATTATTGCTCTCGCTCTACAGATCGCGGCGATACCTCACATGTGTGGTTTAAACACCGTTTTCATATGCGGGCGCTACTCACGTATGCGTTCGGTTCTGCATGCGAGCTCGTCAGGAGGGGGGCGTTTAAAATTTATTTTTTTTAATCATTATTTATTTTTCCTTTTATTTTTTTATCTTTACACTGTTTTTTTTATTTTTTTAATTGTCACTTTTATTCCTATTACAAGGAATGTAAACATCCCTTGTAATATTAAACAAGCATGACAGGACCTCTTAAATATGAGATGTGGGGTCAAAAAGACCTCAGATCTCATATTTACACTAAAATACAATAAAAATAAAAAATTGCAATTTAAAAAAATATATTTAAAAAAATGGCCCTTTAAGAGCTGTGGGTGGAAGTGACGTTTTGACGTCGCTGCCGCCCAGCAATTGTATGGAGACGGGTGGGGGCCATCTTCCCCTCACTCCCCTCCATACCCAGCTACCGAAGCGGCGGAGGGCACTGGATCGCGGCGGAAGGGGGGGCCCTCTCCCGCCTCCAATAAAAGTAATCTTGCGGTGAATCCGCCACAGAGACCACTTATATCTTGTAGCGGACCGCCCGCTGAAGACGGGGATTACCGGGGGTTATGGCAGCTAGTTGCTGCCATAACAACGATATCCTCCTTCAAACAGCCACCGTATAACGACGGCGGGCGTTCCGTAAGTGGTTAAGTAAGATACATCACTCACTAATACACTGCCCATTCGAAGAAGAACGAGACCACGAAATTACGAACATACATATTAAGATACATTTACACTATCCATTCAAAAGAACGATTCGAGAAAACGAACAAACAAAATTACGAACAGACGAAGAAACGAAAATTACGAACACACGAAATTATGAACAGACAAAGGATTGAAAATACGAAATGTAAATCATTCGTTATAGATGTCATTTCTCTTTCTTTTACTGTTTCGGAGTTTTGTATTTTCTTAAGTTTGTCTGTTCGTAAGTTCGTAATTTCGTATGTTCGTTATTTTGCTTATTCGAAATTTCATTATTTTTGTATTTTGGTTCTTTCAGCTATGTTCGAATTGATCCAAATGTACGAATACTAGCAAATTCGTATGAAAATCCATTAGTTACGGACTGAATCGCACATGTCTAGTGACATGTAAGTCCTTAAAGCGGAGGTCCGCCGAAATTATTTTTTTTTAAAGTCAGCAGCTACAAATACTGCAGCTGCTGACTTTTAAAGTAAGGACACTTACCTGTCCGGGGCGCTCGCGATGTGGCACCCCGAGGCCGAACCGTCCCTCGGTCCTCGGGTGCTGCCGCCGCCATCTTCAGTAAGGGAATCAGGAAGTGAAGCCTTATGGCTTCACTTCCTGGTTCCCTACTGCGCGAGTCACGCTGCGCAATCTGAATGGTCCCTGCTGTCTCTGGGACCCATGTGTCTCCCAGCAGACAGCAGGAGGAGGGGGGAGGGGGGAGTGGCGTGCAAATACCTGTATTAGACAGGTATCTGCACCCAGCCCCCCCCCCCCCCGAAAGGTGCCAAATGTGACACTGGAGGGGGGGGGTTCCAAAAAGCGGAAGTTCCATTTTTTGTGTGGAACTCTGCTTTAACTTTATATGATCTTTTTAAATAGTACATTTATCCATACGGATTTGTATTATAGAACAAATAGATGGGGGATGGGGACGGACTGATCTGAAGTCAAAGAGGGGCCCCGGTTGACAAGTGCTTGCATGACCATGGCAGCACTTGGGCTCTTCAGCGTGTAATAAAGAGACGTCTGGCCACTTCATAGGCTCCTTTGATTGGTGTATTTATTTAGCGGCTCCATTTAAAGTGAATGTACTTTTCGGCAAACAGGAGCAAATCACTTAACCTGTGAGCTCTCAGCCTCTTTCCCCACGTATTCCCACAACCTCCGCCTGTCTGCTCTCCATCACCGCTTTCCGCTCAAGAGGCGAAATGAAGAAAAAAAAGTAGAAAGAAAAAAAAAGCTACCATCGCTCTCGGCGTGACCCGAGACTCGGGAATGAGAACTCAAAATGTCTAAGTGAGGGAATGAAGCTCAGTCTTACTGAATGACATCTCTTTACATTGGCAACTTCAGCTAGCATCGCCTTTAATCCACTCTCATAAGTACTCCTTCTTCTCGTAGTTGTGCGCGCATCTGAAGTGGCTCGGAGGGAACAATGGAGTTCAACTAGCTCCTGTGCGAACCAACCCTCCGCATTTCAATGTGCGGAGGAGAAAAAATAATAAAGGAGGTGGTCTGAGCTGGGTATATCTTTTAGAATGGGGCTCGATGGCGCAGTCTTCGGAGACCAAAGTGGCAGCGGTCCTCCCTGTGCGTGATGGAGGACTCTGCTTCTTCCATTCGGCTTCCCAACCGGCAATCTGCGCCACTTAAATTCGTTAAAACAGGAAGCAGGTGGAGGTGTACACTCTGTAGCATTAGCAGGGCTTTTTTTCAGAGTGAACGTGGGGGAACGTAGTTAAGGCTACACTGATAAGGCGGCACTGGTGGGCACTGATGAGGCTACACTGATGGGCACTGATGAGGTGACAGTGATGTGTATTGATAGGCACTGATGAGGCTGAACTGATAAGGTGTCACTGATAAGGCAGCACTGATGGGCACTGATAAGGTGGCACTGATAAGGCGGCACTGATAGGCAGTGATAAGGCGTCACTGATAAGGCGGCAGTGATGGGCACTGATGAGGTGACAGTGATGTGCATGGATAGGCACTAATGAGGCTGCACTGATAAGGCATTACTGATGAGGCAGTACTTAAGGGCACTGATAAGGCTACACTGATGGGCACTGGTGAGGTGACAGTGATGTGTATTGATAGGCACTGATGAGGCTGCACTGATAAGGAATCGCTGATAAGGCGGCACTGATGGGCATTGATGAGGCTACACTGATGGGCACTGATGAGGCTACACTGATAGGCACTGATGAGGCTACACTGATGGGCACTGATGAGGTGACAGTGATGTGCATGGATAGGCACTAATGAGGCTGCACTGATAAGGCAGTGATAAGGCGTCACTGATAAGGCGGCAGTGATGGGCACTGATGAGGTGACAGTGATGTGCATGGATAGGCACTAATGAGGCTGCACTGATAAGGCATTACTGATGAGGCAGTACTTAAGGGCACTGATAAGGCTACACTGATGGGCACTGGTGAGGTGACAGTGATGTGTATTGATAGGCACTGATGAGGCTGCACTGATAAGGCATCGCTGATAAGGCTGCACTGATGGGCATTGATGAGGCTACACTGATGGGCACTGATGAGGCTACACTGATAGGCACTGATGAGGCTACACTGATGGGCACTGATGAGGTGACAGTGATGTGCATGGATAGGCACTAATGAGGCTGCACTGATAAGGCGTCACTGATGAGGCGGCACTGATGGGCACTGATGAGGCTAAACTGATGGGCACTGGTGAGGTGACAGTGATGTGCACTGATAGGCACTGGTGAGGCTGCACTTATAAGGCGGCACTGATGGGCACTGATGAGGCTACACTGATCAGCTGCACTGATTGGCACTGATGGGGCTGCACTAATAATCAGGGCAATGTTGATCAGTGCCCTGATTATCAGTGTACTGTAAATACTCGAGTATAAGCCGACCCGAACATAAGCCGAGGCACCTAATTTTACCACACAAAACTGGGAAAACTTATTGACCCGAGTATAAGCCTAGGGTGAGAAATGCGCAGCTACTGTAAGTGGAAAAGAGCATCAACAATGCCCATTTGCAGCCTCACTGTGCCCATTTTCAGCCATAGGTCCTCCGAACTTCAAACTCGGTAGTTAAGGGTTCCTAGATGCCCCCTAGCTGCAGCCAAAATTTGAGGTCTCTGGACCCAAAGGGTCCCGAAATGACATTGCTGCAGATGGACACAGTTGACCGAATTTGGGGCCCCGTATCTCGGGGCCACTTAGTGCTAAGAACCCCAAATTTGGTGTGCAAACCCAATGGAACTAGCACTACAACATAACCAATAGGGGGTTCCTAGCACCAAGTGGCTCCGAGATACGGGGCCCCAAAGTCGGTTCGGAAAATGTCAAGCACTTTTCTGCAGCAGAGAATGACATTTTCCGAACCTACTTTGGGGCCCCGTATCTCTGGGCCACTTGAGACTAGGGACCCCCTATTGGATATGTTGTAGTGCTAGTTTCTAGCACTAAGTGGCCCCGAGATACGGGGCCCCAAAGTCGGTTCGGAAAATGTCATTCTCTGCTGCAGAAAAGCGCTTAAAAACTGAGAGTTTAATATCACTTTAAAGTGGAACTTCACTCTCTCAGTCAGCAATGGCCACTTTTTAGGGATTTTCTCAGCTAAGCACATCAGTGGCGGCCCGTCCATAGAGGGTGCACGGACGCTGCCTCCCCTATCTGTGCATCCGCCCCCCTTGATCTACATATCAGTGGCACCGGACCATGGATTCCAATGTGGCTGGGTGTTTTTTTTTTAAGCACCTGATTAGAGCCAGAGGATCTAATAGGCTTCAAAAAAGGGTGGCCTCAGAGCGCAGAGGCCATCAAAGTTGTGTGACCATAGCAAATTAATTTTTGTTATCAAACTAAAGTTCCTCCCAATCAGGAGACAGGTCTGTGATACCTGTTTCCCGATTGGCCAAAGCATCAGGCGATCCTATTGGATGCCTAGCGCTTTGACGGAGGAGAAGACACGGTGGAGGAAGCTGGAGGAGCGGACACCGGAGCCGCCGTGGCCGCTGCCCGCACTCCAGGAGAGGACACTACAGCCCCGTCACACAAGTGGGTAAGTGATGAACCACCTGCGCGGGAGGGGGTGTTTCAATGCTGTGCCACACCACGGGGGGATGTTGTTTGTTTGCCACCCCCCCCCCCCCCCAAAAGAAGAACCGATCAGCCGCCACTGAAGTACACCCTCCTGCCTGTATGGCTGTGCCCTGTCAGAATACCACTACCCATCAGATTAGGTAACAGGAGTGACGTTCCGTCATGACGCCGCGGTCGCCATCTTGCTACACCCCGCATTCATCCGCAGTGAGCCTGCAGTCAGGAGGCAGCAGAGGACATCTTTTTACACCCACCCAAGTCTTGCATTGCACACTTATTTTCACACGTAAACTGAGCTTATATAGTGAAATACAGGATTTAGAAATTCGTCAGACTCTTTTGATTGAATTTTAAAAGCAGAGGTGTCCTGTCAGATTAGCAAACCTGTCAGATCAGCAGGCTTGCCTCTGCTTTTAAAATTCAACATCATAACAGTGTCACGGATTTCTAAATCCTGTATTTCACTATATAAGCTCAGTTTACTGGTAAAAATAAGTGTGGAATGCAAGACTTGGGTGGGTGTAAAAAGATGTCCGCTTGCCGCATTCTGAATGCAGGCTTACTGCAGACAAGTGCGGGGTGTACCAAGATGGCCGTTGCGGTGTAGTGACGGAACATCACTTCCGTTACCTATTCTGATGGGTACGCTGATAGAACTATGGTCGCCACCTTTTCTTTAAGCCAAACCCGAACACTTAGTAATGCAGTGCACATAGTAAGCTGCAGCAAAATGTGGGTGTGGCCAAATTGCTTTTGCTGACATCATCACCCTGCCCCCCTCAGTGATGCCGACCCTGCTCCCAGACAGCCGCCCGCAGCTCCCGGATGGCAACAGATTTCTGTGCGTCTATCTTGGTTACTTGGAGATCCGCAGCCCAGTCTGAATGTGTCCGGATTTCAGGTGGATTGAAACCCGGACACATGATTGAAAACCCGGACTGTCCGGGTGAATCCCGGACAGGTGGCAACCCTGGATAGAACATCTGAGCTAAGGGTAGCTGGATTTCAGGAAGTAAATGCTACATGAATCATCTTCCCTTACTCAAGATGACTACTTCCAGAAATGCTGGGGGGGGGATGTTTTTCCAAAGTGATTTCTCAGAAAAATAAGGCTGCTTTCACACTGCTCGTTTTAGCGGCTCTTTTGCAACGCTTTTCAGCCGCTAGCGGGCATTTTTAATCCCAAAGAAGGGGATAAAAACTCCAGTGTTGTGGCGCTTTTCAGGCGCACTTTTCGGAAGCACTGCCCATTTATTGCAATGGGCAGGGTCATTTTGGGAGTGCTCTGTACAGCGCTCCCAAACCACCCCAAAGGTGCTGCTTCCCGCAAGCGCCCCGCCCCAGTGTGAAAGCGCCCATTGCAGAGAATGGGGGGCAGTTTTCAGGCACTTTACAGGCGCTATTTCTAAGACGCCTTGAAAACTGCTTCGGTGTGAAAGGGGTCTTAAGCATGGAGACATGGATAGATGGGGGAATGAATTCAATCGCGTTTTTGGTTTGTGGCGCTCAGATGTAGTTCTGCTTTAACATCCCAAAACTTCTGGCTAGTGACATTTGATTGCAAGCTCCTCGGGGGAGCTCTGACTGATGCAAACGATTAAAAGTACGAATGACATAGAATGTTTCCGATTCCATTAATAAATACGAATACAAAGCGAGCGCTGAGAGGTAGGGGAGTTAAAACAACGTTTCACATTGGGCATCGATCCCCCTTCAAACATATTCCAGACACACCGCGGGCAATGGTATATTTTCCTAAACACGCATTTTTATTTTTACAATGATTAGGTGACGGCATCTTAAAATACACAAAGTGGTTATAGAACACTACCCCCGGCTTAAAAGTCCATTTACTGCTGCAACAAACCCATAATCTTCATGTTACCACTCGGTGTCAGTGTAAGCATCAATTGACACAGGAAGAGGGCAATGCTA